>NW_026870648.1:137377-148798 GCF_963576545.1 Limanda limanda | reverse complement strand
GAGAGAGGGAGAGAGACAGGGAGAGAGAGAGAGCGAGGGAGAGAGAGAGGGAGAGAGACAGGGAGAGAGAGAGAGAGAGAGAGAGAGACAGAGAGAGAGAGAGGGAGAGAGAGAGGGAGGGAGAGGGAGGGAGGGAAAGGTGAGTGGGTGTGGGCGTGAAAACAATGAGGAGCTGAAGGAGGGAGTGGGCGAGCGAGTCGGGGAGTTAGCAGCACACAACAGTGATGATGTCAGGTCACGAGTTCACAGAGCGACAACCAGCCAACACTACACAAATCAACACAATTACATTCATTATTATAAAGGAAGGAAGAGAAATAATCAGAACAATAATCAGAAAGAAAGAAAAACAACGACAGTGGTGAGAGCACAGGAGAGTAGATAAGAAACATTAAATATTTATACATTTATATTATATTTATCAAAGCATTTGGTTTAATGTCACAGAAGCAGCCAGTAAAACCTTTTACTAGAAAATGTGTTTAATAAGTTTTTATCCGTTAAAGGAAATAATGAGTCAAAGATTATGAATTATCCTCTATACTTGTTTTCCATGATGAATCCTTGTTCTAATGATCTGGTTCTTCTTCTCTTTCTGGTTCTTCTTCTCTTTCTGGTTCTTCTTCTCTTTCTGGTTCTTCTTCTCTTTCTGGTCTGAGCTTCATGAAGCAGAAACACGCATGAACTTTCTTAAAATATGATTATGTTTTTTTTATCTATTATCAAAATTCTTGTTGCTGAACATTCGTGAGAATTTCCACTTTACGTTTTGAAAGATGTAAAAAACTCAAAGTAGATGTTTCATCTCGTTCTCGTCTCTGAAGTTCGTTCAAGTTTCTGATCCGTTTGGTTTGAATCAGTTATCTGAAGATAGGCGGGATGATTGACAGCTGACACTGACTCCTGATTGGTCGAGAGCATGTAGGGGCGGGACCTTGAAACCAAAGTTTGTTCTGAACTGATGATGTAATCAGACGTTAATCAGTGAATCAGCTGTGACTGGGAACACTCTTCCTCTTTCACCTCCTCTTCCTCATTCACCTCCTCTTCCTCTTTCACCTCCTCTTCCTCTTTCACCTCCTCTTCCTCTTTCACCTCCTCTTCCTCATTCCCCTCCTCTTCCTCTTTCACCTCCTCTTCCTCATTCCCCTCCTCTTCCTCATTCCCCTCCTCTTCCTCATTCCCCTCCTCTTCCTCTTTCACCTCCTCTTCCTCTTTCACCTCCTCTTCCTCTTTCACCTCCTCTTCCTCGTTCCCCTCCTCTTCCTCTTCCACCTCCTCTTCCTCTTTCACCTCCTCTTCCTCTTTCACCTCCTCTTCCTCTTTCACCTCCTCTTCCTCTTTCACCTCCTCTTCCACCTCCTCTTCCTCTTTCACCTCCTCTTCCTCTTCCACCTCCTCTTCCTCTTTCACCTCCTCTTCCTCTTTCCCCTCCTCTTCCTCTTCACCTCCTCTTCCTCTTTCACCTCCTCTTCCTCATTCACCTCCTCTTCCTCATTCCCCTCCTCTTCCTCATTCCCCTCCTCTTCCTCTTTCACCTCCTCTTCCTCTTTCACCTCCTCTTCCTCATTCCCCTCCTCTTCCTCTTTCACCTCCTCTTCCTCATTCCCCTCCTCTTCCTCATTCCCCTCCTCTTCCCTCTTTCACCTCCTCTTCCTCCTCCCTCCTCTTCCTCATTCCCTCCTCTTCCTCTTTCACCTCCTCCACTTTCACCTCCTCTTCCTCATTCCCCTCCTCTTCCTCATTCCCCTCCTCTCCCTCTTTCACCTCCTCTTCCTCATTCCCCTCCTCTCCCTCTTTCACCTCCTCTCCCTCTTTCACCTCCTCTTCCACTTTCACCTCCTCTCCCTCTTTCACCTCCTCTTCCTCGCTCCCCGCCTCTTCCTCATTCCCCTCCTCTTCCTCTTTCCACCTCCTCCACTTTCACCTCCTCTCCCTCTTTCACCTCCTCTTCCTCATTCCCCTCCTCTTCCTCTTTCACCTCCTCTTCCTCATTCCCCTCCTCTTCCTCATTCCCCTCCTCTTCCTCTTTCCCCTCCTCTTCCTCTTTCACCTCCTCTTCCTCATTCACCTCCTCTTCCTTGCTCCCCTCCTCTTCCTCATTCCCCTCCTCTTCCTCTTTCACCTCCTCCAAGTTCCCCTCATCTTCCTCATTCACCACCTATTCTCATTCCCCTCCTCTTCCTCATTCCCCTCCTCTTCCTCTTTCACCTCCTCTTCCTCGCTCCCCTCCTCTTCCTCATTCCCCTCCTCTTCCTCTTTCACCTCCCCTTCCTCATTCACCTCCTCTTCCTCATTCCCCTCCTCTTCCTCTTTCACCTCCTCTTCCTCTTTCCCCTCCTCTTCCTCTTTCCTCTCCTCTTCCTCTTTCACCTCCTCTTCCTCATTCCCCTCCTCTTCCTCTTTCACCTCCTCTTCCTCTTTCACCTCTTCTTCCTCATTCCCCTCCTCTTCCTCTTTCACCTCCACCACTTTCCCCTCCTCTTCCTCTTTCACCTCCCTCTTCCTCATTCCCCTCCTCTTCCTCTTTCACCTCCTCTTCCTCTTTCCCCTCCTCTTCCTCTTTCACCTCCTCTTCCTCATTCCCCTCCTCTTCCTCTTTCACCTCCTCCACTTTCACCTCCTCTTCCTCTTTCACCTCCTCTTCCTCATTCACCTCCTCTTCCTCTTTCACCTCCTCTTCCTCTTTCCCCTCCTCTTCCTCTTTCACCTCCTCTTCCTCTTTCACCTCCTCTTCCTCTTTCACCTCCTCTTCCTCTTTCACCTCCTCTTCCTCTTACCCCTCCTCTTCCTCTTTCACCTCCACCTCTTTCCTCTCCTCTTCCTCTTTCACCTCCTCTTCCTCTTTCACCTCCTCTTCCTCATTCCCCTCCTCTTCCTCTTTCACCTTCTCTTCCTCATTCCCCTCCTCTTCCTCATTCCCCTCCTCTTCCTCATTCCACTCCTCTCTTCCTCTTTCACCTCCTCTCCTCATTCCCCTCCTCTTCCTCTTTCACCTCCTCTTCCTCTTTCACCTCCTCTTCTCTTTCACCTCCTCTTCCTCATTCCCCTCCTCTCCCTCTTTCACCTCCTCTTCCTCATTCCCCTCCTCTTCCTCTTTCACCTCCTCTTCCTCTTTCACCTCCTCTTCCTCATTCACCTCCTCTTCCTCATTCCTCTTAGTTACAATACAACTGTATCTCGTGGCCACGCCCCTCTGTTGCTCTACCAGCCCGGGTGCGGTGGCGCTCGCTCACAGACGACAGGCCTGTAGGAACGCTTGTACTCGAGTGTGTGCGGTGATAAAACGCCACATGTCCGACCTGATTCGACGCTACTGCCCCCCCCCCCCCGGCTCAACACTTAGCCTCTAGCCACGCATCAGCTTCCATAATGAGGCTCGCGGAGGCAACCGTTAGCCCGTTAGCTCGTCACGGCTAAGTGCCGGGACGCGCTCGCCCAGTTTTTATTTTATTGCCCTTATGCTCCGTCCATCCGACAGATGAACACATGCAAACACGTCCGTAGAGAGACACAAACACAAACACACATTCTGCTTATTGCACTTGTGAGCGCTCAGCACAGACTGGATTTCATTTCTCTAACTTTAACTTGAAACCCAACCAATGAATCCTTTCCCCGTAAAAAACAAACATAAATGATGTCGGTCCCGTACGGCTCCGACCAGAGGAGACACTTCCTGGTTCTCCGTCAGAGTGAGAACATTTGGACACTAAAGCAAAAGGATAAATTGCCTTTTCTCCTCCTCACTAATCTCCCTGTTCACACACAAACAGATAAAACTGCAAATAGACATGAAAGAGGAAAGTTCCTGCTGCTTCTGCTCGTAGTCGTTAGAAATGAACAACACATTGGAGGCTGGATGGTCACAATATGACCAGTGAATATCTGGTTTGATGATTGAAGTGTTGGGTTCCAGTTTCAGCTGCTGAGCACAGAACTGTTCTGCTGCTGAATCAGAACCATCCCTTTCCACCTGGACTGGACTTCTGCCACTGCTAAACTAAACTAAATAACTAAATAAGGATTTCGAACAGAACTTTATTTTGAAAAGACTATCACAACAAACAAGAGAATACAGGGAAGAAGAGTGAAGAGCTCCACTCGTCTAACCCCTCCTTTATTGTTTGAATTATGTGTGTATATGTTTATTATGTTTATTATGTTTATGATATATACTTTAGTTATTATGTTTTTTGTTAAGTGTGTTTAGTAAAGTGCCGGCTTTGAATTTAAAGTACCTGATCTCTGGCTTATTGTTTATGCTTTCACCTCACTCCTTAAAACCCAGAACCTAGAACTAGTCCAGTATTTGGCCCATTAGAGGTAAGTGCTACACTTTCATCACCAAGGCCTCCAACCGGACCAGTGGGTTCCGAGGACCTGGTCCCAGCAGCTCCTGCAGGTCCAGCTCCATGTGATCAGAGAAGCTCAGGTACAGGAGTGCGTCTGTGGAGCCTCCATCTGCAGCACATTCTGTTTCTGACTTATGAACACATGCATTTATTCATTTACATGAACCCATGATTTGTTGGTTTAAGAAAAAGTCCCCTGGTCTGTTTTGAGTTCAACACGTTTAACATGTTTACACCAAATAAACTGAAACTCAGAAATGTGATAAACCAGTTATCCTTTATAGACACGCATGTGTGTTTTAAATAGAACAAAAAATATTAATCACAATTTTAGTTCAGGACAAATTATATAATCCAAAACTAGTAAACAACATTTATACACTAAGTTTCATGACAAATTAAATTCATTATTATTTATAATTATAGAGCAATTTACCCCCGACTGCAATCAAACCTCATCAGGTACCACCGCGAATCACACACACACACACATACACACACACACACACACACACACACACACACACACACACACGCACACACACACACGTTTACACCTTTACTGTTTGTGTGTGAAGAGAATGAGAGACACTGTTTGGCTGAGAGAAGAACAGTGATTCAGAGTTCAAGTGTGTGTGTCTGTGTGTGTGTGTGGGTGTGTGTGTGTGTGTTTCTAGATGCATCTGTGTGTGACGGTCAGGTTGTGTGTGTGTGTGTGTCTCTGTGACTAACAGTGGAACAGAAGAGCTGCCATCTGGTAAAGCCTCCACATGCTCACACCTTGGTGGTCCTTTGTGTGTGTGTGTGTGTGTGTGTGTGTGTGTGTGTGTGTGTGTGTGTGTGTGTGTGTGTGTGTGTGTGTGTGTGGTCCTCTGAATCCCTGGATCTGCCTGAGCAGAGGCATGTGAGTGAGAAACAGCAGCAAAGTGTTTGTGGTGGATGATCCAGCAGCCCCCCCCACACACACAGACACACACACACACACACACACACACACAGACACACTACAGCGACGCCACCTGTGTTGTTGGTGTCAGTTGCGTCTCTGAGTCTGTTGCCATCACACTCAGTGGATTTGGACTTTTACACATACCAGCTCTAATATTGATGTGATTTCTCAGCTTGTGGGACTTTAACCATTACATTACATTACATTACATTACATTACATTACATTACATTACATAACCAGAGAGATGTTCACTGAGTTCAACAGAAGCTCCTGTGACTCTGACTGGTTCTGGGGTTCTGAGGTCCAGGCCGGTCTGTACTGGACCGGATCACTGCTAGGGTTGCAAAAGTCTGGGAATATTCAAACTTGGAAACTTTCCATGGGAATTAACGGGAATATACAGGAATATACGGGAATTACCAGGGAATTAACGGGAATTAACGGGAATAAACTGGAAATGTTGTGGGTAATTTATACTAACTGTATTTACCTTGTCATATACAGACATAAATATAAACATTTGTTTTGTCATAGGCTGGTTTGAGCCTATTTGAGAAATTTACCGGAAACTTTCCGCCCCTTTGCAACCCTAATCACGTCACAGGTTTCTGAGTCTCATGTTGGTGCCTGAGCTGAACTGGTCGCTCTGCTTACAGAAATGTTAACATCTCCACAAGCGACTCGTTAACATAACCCTCTCTCTACAGGGCTCTGGCAGCACGTAGCGTTAGCCTCCAGCTAGCAGGAGCTGTGTGTCCCCAGGTCTGGGCTCGGGTTCTGAATCTGACTCTGGAACGAGCAGAAGACTGAAAACCAAGGGAACAAGCACATGCATGGGGAGGCAGAGGGATGCTGGGTGGGCGTGTCCTGGCCCCGGGGGGGGGGGGGGATAAATGATGATGAGTTAGAAGCTGGAGAACTTTAATGTGATGAGCAGTGAAACTGTTAATGAGTGTTGAATCACTGGAGGTGGGTTTGAGGATTTATTATGTGACTTTGTTATGTAAATTAGCCAAGTTGTTCAAATTTGCATATTTAAATTAACTTTACCTTAAACAATTTACCTGAGCAATAAAAAAAAGCTTTTCTTTTTCTGGACTGTTTTTTTAAGAGAAATCGTCTTTTCTGCCGTTGTGTTACAATCACCTGTATGACACTGAACTGGTGTTTGTTCAATTTGTTTCTAATACGTTAGGTTTGAATTAAGTATTTGATGATATATGAAAACAGACGTCGTGATTGACAGCTGAGACTGACTCCTAATTGGTGGAGAGCGTGCATGGGCGGGAGGAGGTGGAGTCTTTATGGACAGAGCTCTACACACAGCTTCATCCTGATGACATCACAACAGATCTATAGAGCTACAGACACTGAGCTCTTGAACTAGAAGGAAACAGTCTCAGGTGGTTGACACGTGAGGACGATCACAGGAACGTTTTCCTCGATGTGTCAAATGAATCTAAACTGGAAAAAAAATGTCAACTCAGAAAATAAAAAGTGAAAGAGTAAAACTCTCAGCTCGTCCTGATCACCAGGGAAAGTGTTTCCTGAAGGTTCAGCTCCGGTGATCCTGACCTGGAACTTCAGCAGGAACCAGAAGATGGAGATGGAGTGAGACGTGTCGACCTTCCTCTTTCACCTCCTCTTCCTCATTCCCCTCCTCTTCCTCATTCACCTCCTCTTCCTCATTCCCCTCCTTTTCCTCATTCCCCTCCCCTTCCTCTTTCCCCTCCTCTTCCTCTTTCCCCTCCCCTTCCTCTTTCCCCTCCTCTTCCTCATTCCCCTCCTCTTCCTCATTCCCCTCCTCTTCCTCTTTCACCTCCTCTTCCTCATTCCCCTCCTCTTCCTCATTCACCTCCTCCATGTCCTCCTCCCGGCTGGTTTCCAGACAGACCAGTAACCACTCTACCTCCAGGTTGGAGGAGTGATGATTCAGATTAATGTTCAACAAACAAATAAAAGCTTCCGCTGATATCATCATATACGATAATGCTCGTGTTGTTCTCCCCACTTGACTGCGATAAAAAGGGTTTTATTTTATGGCTGAATTGTGTTTATGTTGTCATGGTAAACTTCCTGTGAGGGTTATGGAGTCGTAAACGATGCAACTCTTTAAAAAAAGGGTGGAAGTGAGACAGACGGCATCGTAAAGAGAGAGAGGAAAACAAATCCAGAGCAGAAGAGGTAGAGGGAGGGAGAGAGAGGGAGGGACTGATGGAGAGAAGAGAGAAAAGAGAGGATACAGAGGAGGAGAGGAGGAGTGAGGGGGCAGGAGGAGGAGGAGGAGGAGGAGGAGGAGAGGAAGAGGGAGATGGACTGATGGAGAGAAGAGAGAAAAGAGAGGATACAGAGGAGGAGAGGAGGAGTGAGGGGTGAGGAGGAGAGGAGGAGGAGAGGAGGAGGAGGAAGATGGACTGATGGAGAGAAGAGAGAAAAGAGAGGAGACAGAAGAGGAGAGGAGAAGAAGGAGGAGGAGAGGAGGAGGAGAGGAGGAGTGAGGGGGTGAGGAGGAGAGGAGGAGGAGAGGAGGAGGAGCAGGAGGAGGGAGATGGACTGATGGAGAGAAGAGAGAAAAGAGAGGATACAGTGGAGGAGAGGAGGAGTGAGGGGGTGAGGAGGAGAGGAGGAGGAGAGGAGGAGAGGAGGAGGGAGGAGAGGAGGAGGAGAGGGGGAGGATGATAGACTGATGGAGAAGAGAGAAAAGAGAGGATACAGAGGAGGAGTGAGGGGGTGAGGAGGAGAGGAGGAGAGGAGGAGGAGGAGGAGGAGGAGGAGGGAGATGGACTGATGGAGAGAAGAGAGAAAAGAGGAGACAGAAGAGGAGAGGAGGAGGAGAGGAGGAGGAGGAAGATGGACTGATGGAGAGAAGAGAGAAAAGAGAGGATGCAGAGGAGGAGAGGAGGAGTGAGGGGGTGAGGAGGGGGGAGGAATAGGAGGAGGGAGATGGACTGATGGAGAGAAGAGACAAAAGAGAGGATACAGAGGAGGAGAGGAGGAGTGAGGGGGTGAGGAGGAGAGGAGGAGGAGAGGAGGAGAGGAGGAGGAGAGGAGGAGAGGAGGAGAGGAGGAGAGGAGGAGGGAGGAGAGGAGGAGGAGAGGGGGAGGAAGATGGACTGATGGAGAAGAGAAAAAAGAGAGGAGACAGAGGAGGAGAGGAGCAGCTGACCAAATGATTCATGACACGAGGGAGAGAGAGAGGGGGTGAGGAGATGAGAGAAGGAGAGAGAGAGAGAGAGAGAGAGAGAGAGAGAGAGAGAGAGAGAGAGAGAGAGAGAGAGCAGAAAAAAAGAAACAGATGAATATGATATAAACAGGAAGAAGTGGTGGATACAGAGACTTCAAGGTCACAAAGTGAAAAGAATCAAAAAGGGTCAAAGGTTATAACGATCAATAACTTTATATAAGACTGTATATGAAGAGCATCAGGTTATACAGTATATCTGTATAGATAGAGATAGAGTGCAGTGTGTCTCGGGTCCCTCTTCTTCTTCTTCTTCCTCCATCTCTCCCTCTCTCTGGGAACACTTGTTCCCTCAGGGACTCGTCTCAGCCGGAGCTGAGATCAAAGGTTGTGTGCCCCCCCCCACGGGTTCAGGATCAGAGGGCTCTCGCCAGGAAGAGACAGAATGAGACAGGAAGAGAAGAGGAAACAGTGGAGGAAGATAAGAGGAAACAGAGGAGGAAGAGAAGAGGAAACAGTGGAGGAAGATAAGAGGAAACAGAGGAGGAAGAGAAGAGGAAACAGAGGAGGAAGTAGAAGAAGAAACAGAGGAGGAAGGACAAGAGGAAACAGAGGAGGAAGGACAAGAGGAAACAGAGGAGGAAGAGAATAGGAAACAGAGGAGGAAGAGAAGAGGAAACAGAGGAGGAAGAGAAGAGAAAACAGAGGAGGAAGGACAAGAGGAAACAGAGGAGGAAAGACCAGAGGAAACAGAGGAGTAAGAGAAGAGGAAACAGAGGAGGAAGGACAAGAGGAAACAGAGGAGGAAGGACCAGAGGAAACAGAAGAGTAAGAGAAGAGGAAACAGAGGAGGAAAGACAAGAGGAAACAGAAGGACAAGAGGAAACAGAGGAGGAAGAGAAGAGGAAACAGAGGAGGAAGGAGAAGAGGAAACAGAGGAGGAAGAGAAGAGGAAACAGAGGAGGAAGAACAAGAGGAAACAGAGGAGGACAAGAAGAGGAAACAGTGGAGGAAGGAGAAGAAGAAACAGAGCAGGAAGGAGAAGAGGAAACAGAGGAGGAAGAGAAGAGGAAACAGAGGAGGAAGGACAAGAGGAAACAGAGGAGGAAGGAGAAGAAGAAACAGAGCAGGAAGGAGAAGAGGAAACAGAGGAGGAAGAGAAGAGGAAACAGAGGAGGAAGGACAAGAGGAAACAGAGGAGGACAAGAAGAGGAAACAGTGGAGAAAGGAGAAGAGGAAACGGAGGAGGAAGGAGAAGAGGAAACAGAGGAGGAAGGAGAAGAGGAAACAGATGAGGAAGAGAAGAAGAAACAGAGGAGGAAGAGAAGAAGAAACAGAGGAGGAAGGAGAAGAGGAAACAGAGGAGGAAGAGAAGAAGAAACAGAGGAGGAAGGACAAGAGGAGACAGAGGAGGAAGTACCAGAGGAAACAGATGAGGAAGAGAAGAGGAAACAGAGGAGGAAGGAGAAGAAGAAACAGAGGAGGAAGGAGAAGAAGAAACAGAGGAGGAAGGAGAAGAGGAAACAGAGGAGGAAGAGAAGAGGAAACAGAGGAGGAAGGACAAGAGGAAACAGAGGAGGACAAGAAGAGGAAACAGTGGAGGAAGGAGAAGAAGAAACAGAGCAGGAAGGAGAAGAGGAAACAGAGGAGGAAGAGAAGAGGAAACAGAGGAGGAAGGAGAAGAGGAAACAGAGGAGGAAGGAGAAGAAGAAACAGAGCAGGAAGGAGAAGAGGAAACAGAGGAGGAAGAGAAGAGGAAACAGAGGAGGAAGGACAAGAGGAAACAGAGGAGGACAAGAAGAGGAAACAGTGGAGGAAGGAGAAGAGGAAACAGAGGAGGAAGGAGAAGAGGAAACAGAGGAGGAAGGAGAAGAGGAAACAGAGCAGGAAGGAGAAGAGGAAACAGAGGAGGAAGAGAAGAGGAAACAGAGGAGGAAGTAGAAGAAGAAACAGAGGAGGAAGGACAAGAGGAAACAGAGGAGGAAGGACAAGAGGAAACAGAGGAGGAAGGACAAGAGGAAACAGAGGAGGAAGAGAAGAGGAAACAGAGGAGGAAGAGAAGAGGAAACAGAGGAGGAAGAGAAGAAGAAACAGAAGAGGAAGGACAAGAGGAAACAGAGGAGGAAGTACCAGAGGAAACAGAGGAGGAAGAGAAGAGGAATCAGAGGAGGAAGAGAAGAGGAAACAGAGGAGGAAGAGAAGAAGAAACAGAGGAGGAAGAGAAGAAGAAACAGAGGAGGAAGGAGAAGAGGAAACAGAGGAGGAAGGACAAGAGGAAACAGAGGAGGACAAGAAGAGGAAACAGTGGAGGAAGGAGAAGAGGAAACAGAGGAGGAAGGAGAAGAGGAAACAGAGGAGGAAGGAGAAGAGGAAACAGAGCAGGAAGGAGAAGAGGAAACAGAGGAGGAAGAGAAGAGGAAACAGAGGAGGACGAGAAGAGGAAACAGAGGAGGAAGGACAAGAGGAAACAGAGGAGGAAGAGAAGAGGAATCAGAGGAGGAAGGTGAAGAGGAAACAGAGGAGGAAGGAGAAGAGGAAACAGATGAGGAAGGAGAAGAGGAAACAGAGGAGGAAGGAGAAGAGGAAACAGAGGAGGAAGAGAAGAGGAAACAGAGGAGGAAGAGAAGAGGAAACAGAGGAGGAAGGAGAAGAGGAAACAGAGGAGGAAGAGAAGAGGAAACAGAGGAGGAAGAGAAGAGGAAACAGAGGAGGAAGAGAAGAGGAAACAGAGGAGGAAGGACAAGAGGAAACAGAGGAGGAAGAGAGGAGGAAACAGAGGAGGAAGGACCAGAGGAAACAGAGGAGGAAGAGAAGAGGAAACAGAGGAGGAAGAGAAGAGGAAACAGAGGAGGAAGGAGAAGAGGAAACAGAGGAGGAAGAGAAGAAGAAACAGAGGAGGAAGGACAAGAGGAAACAGAGGAGGAAGAGAAGAGG